>NC_088693.1:743650-767542 GCF_028017835.1 Emys orbicularis | reverse complement strand
TGCTGGGCATGGTGGGGGGCAGGGGTGTCTGGGGCACGGGGGGGTGCTGGGGCCTGGTGGGAGGCAGGGGTGTCTGGGGCACGGGGGGGGGGGGTGCTGGGCCTGGTGGGGGGCAGGGGTGTCTGGGGCACGGGGGGGTGCTAGGGCCCTGATGGGGAGCAGGGGTGTTTGGGGCACAGGGGTGGGGTGCTGGGGCCTGGTGGGGGGCAGGGGTGTCTGGGGCGGAGGGGGGGGGTGCTGGGGCTGGTGGGTGGGGCAGGACCTGGGGGACTCAGAATAACGGCAGAATGGGTAGCTGCGTCCGAACGTCAGGGAACGGGCTGTGGTGGGGGCTGGGGCCGTGGCCCTGGGTTTTTCCCGGTCACAGCACCTGGCCCAAAAGGCATCCCCCGAAATAGGGGGGGCAGGCAGGGGATGGCTCCAGGTGGGGAAGGGCTGGGAGCCCCATAGCGTGGGCATTGCAGGGGCCGGCTGAGGTTGTCCGACACGCTCCATTGGCAACGGCCGGCGCAGCATGGCTGGGAAGCTCTCCCGTCGCTCCTGCAGAACTACAAGCCAGTCGCTGGGCCGGCCAGACCACAGTCTCCTAGCCACGAAGGGCTGGCCGGGCCCTCGCTAGCCACGTGGCCCAGTATTCCCTCATCCGGCCTGTTCTCAAACCCTCCGATGACGGAGACTCCACGGCCACCCTGGGCTTGGCCACCCTGGACTTAACCACCTGGAGAGTGAGGGAGATTTTCCGAATGTCCAACCTGAGCCGCCCCGGCTGCAACAACCCCCGGCTGCTGGGCCCGTGCTCAGCGCCTGAGAACAATTTATCACCCTCCTTTTCATAACAACCTTTTATGGACTTGGAACTGTTCTCAGGTCCCCCCAGTCTCTCCTCTCCACACTGAACAACCCCAAGTTTTTCAATCTCCCCTCATAGCTCATGTTTTCTAGACCTTTCATCATCTGTGTTGCTCTTCTCTGGACTTTCTCCACTTTGTCCATGTCTCCTGAAATGTGGCGCCCAGAACTGGACACAATACTCCAGTTGAGGCCTGATGAGCGCCGAGCAGAGCGGGAGAATGACTGCTCGTGTCTTGCTTACGACACTCCTGCTGATACAGCCCAGAATGATGGTCGCTTTTTTTGCGACAGCGTTACACTGTTGATGCATATCTAGCTTGTGATCCACTGTGACCCCTTGTGACGAAGTAGGAATGTTTTTAATGTTTTCTCTGAATACTGTGTGTGCCTCAGTTTCCCCTGTGTGTTACTCCAGTATCTAGGGGGTGGGACAGGGGGTGTGATTGTTGCAGAGACCCCTGGGGCAGGTGTGACACCGACTGGCTGCCTGGGCACAGACAATGGCCGACACCCTGTATCCTGGCAACTGACGGCCGGGCCCCTCCCCTGCCAGAGCCCCCGGGGGTGCTGGAGACCAGAGCCCAGGGGCCCTGTTTGCCCGGGAAGGAGACAAAGGCCGCCGGGGGGGGGGGGCAGCTGGGGGTGACTGGGGCTGGGCTGCTGGAAGCGAGTCAGTCGCCTGGTTTGGGACCTGGGGGGGGGGGGCACTCTGGGCCCTGGATCCCCCCCAAGCTGGACTTTGCTGCAGGTCCCTGATTTCTGTGCTCACAAGCTCTGTCCTACGCTGGGCTCCCGACTAAGAACCCGTCTGTGTCCCACGCTGGCTGGGAGTCACGGCTGGCTGCGGAGTGGGGGGCAGGGCCCTGTGGGGGGGTGGGAGGCTCCCCAGGGGTCGGGGGACTCGCTGCGGGGAGCTCCCGGGGTGAGCAGGGGGCCGAACGCTCCGAGATCAGAGCCAGGAGGGGCTGAAGCCGGGCAGGCTCCTTGCCCTGGTGAGGGGCCCTGAGGGGAGACGCTGCCCCCGAGTCCTGGCTGGCTTCACTCAGCGCGGTGCCCGAGTCCCCAGCCCGCGACTCCGGGACAACCTCCAGATCCCTTTCCGCACTGCTCCTACCTAGGCACGGAGTCCCCGGGCGATGCTCTGGAACTGCTCCCCACAAAGCCAGTCAGGACTTTGGGGAGCCTCCTCTCCCATGGAGCAGACCGTCTTCAGGGCAAGAAGCTCACATGGCTTCACCTCCTGGGTCTGACTTTGGAGCATTCAGCATATACCCCTCCGTGCGCTTCCCACAGCAAGTCTGCTCTGGCAGGGTCCTGGGGCAGCCAGAGGGTCCTGCACCCCCACTTCGCAGTCAGACGTGACTCTCGGCCAGCCAATAAAACAGAGGTTTATTAGATGACAGGAACACGGTCTAAAACAGAGCTTGTAGGTCCAGCGAACGGGACCCCTCCGCCGGGTCCATTCCGGGGCCCAGCGAGGCAGACCCCTGTCTGCCCTCCCTTCCAGTCCCCAGCTAGCTCCAAACTCCCACCCCTGTCCAGCCCCTCCTTCTCTGGGCTTTGTCTCTTTCCCGGGCCAGGAGGTCACCTTCAGTTGGCACCTTTGCAGAGGAGGGGCCCAGGCCATCAGTTGCCAGGAGACAGAGTGTTGGGCATTTATGTGCACTGGCCCTTTGCTCTGTAGCAACCATACACCCTTATCCCACCACCTAGATACTTAAGAACTGCATAGGGGAAACCAGAGGCGTAGCGAGCGCCCTCCATACCCTCCGACCGGAGGGGGCCCCGCAAGGAAGGGGGCCCCTAAAAGTGGCAAAATAAATACCGCATTCCAGTTTCTGCATTGTAAGGGGCACCGCCCGGACATATGTTTGGAGGGGGCCACCGTTCGGAGGGGGCCACGTTCTTTGTTGCTACGGCCCTGGGGGAAACTTAGGCACCCACACAGTATTCAGAGGAAACATTAAGAACAGTCCCACTTCGTCACAGGCAGTCATTGCCCATTTTGTGTGCGTGCAACTGATTGTTCCTTCCTGAGTGGAGCACTTTGCATTTATCCTTCTTGAATTTCATTCTATGTGTAAGTGGGCGAATGGTCCCGCTATTGTGGGGAACTTTCCTGGCTTCTGCACTACCCCGGCGAAGTGGGCTAGCGAAAGGATCTGAGTCCTCGCTCCAACTTCCTTTACCCAGAGGCCTCCCTGCCCTTGAGGACTCCCCTTCCACTCTCCTGTCTGGCAGAGTCCTCGTAAACCCCGACAAGGCTGGGCCCAGGATTCCTGGGGGGCTCGACCCCCAACCCTGCTGTGGTCACCTAGGACAGGGGCTAGGGTGTCCCCACTCCGGGGTACTCTCTCTCCACTGGGCACCTCCCTGACCCACTGATCATTACATACAATTTAAAGCAAATACAAGTTGTTTAATTAACAATTAATTTAAAGAAAAGAATAAGGAAAAATGGGAAAGGTTAAAGGAAAACACATCACCCCGCTCTGTGGCAGGGAACATCACAAGCAGTGTCTCTGGAACGTCAGGGCAGGTCACAGGCTGTTCCTTGTAGGTCCCAGGCTCCTTCTCAGGCCCTGGCTGTGCTCCACGGATGCTGCGGGTTGGACACTTGCAATGGTGGTGGCCACACACCTCCGGGCTTTGAGTGGTGGGACCCTTCTTCGCAGTGTCAGCCCCCCGTCAGGTTACGGTCCCCCTCCCGGTCTGGCCTGCAAGGGCCCTTGGCTGGGGGTGTCTTTCTGCGCTGGGCCCTTTGCCCAAGGTCCCCCTTTGGCTGGCCCCACTTGCTCACCACACCTGGCTCTGTGGCTGCAGCTCTGCTCCCAGCACAGGATCTGCTCTCCCTGGGTTGCGTCTGCCTCTGCTCCCAACTCTGACCTGCTTCCTGAGCGGCTTTTCTGGCCCCTCTGGACCTGGCCCGGCTCTGCTCCCCAGCTCAGCTTGGGCCCCTGTGACGAAGTGGGGGAATTTCTTATCTTTTTGTGGTTTTCCAATGGGTTGCATGCAGAGGGGGTGGGACTCAGTGTCCCTGGGTGTTACTGGTTTAACGAGGGGAGGGGAGGGGGAGTTTGTTGTTCCAGAATACCGGAGAGGGAACTTGGGACCCCAGCCGATGGCCTGGAGGGGGAACACCCCGACCCGGAGGCCCAGCTCAGGAGTCACAGCCGGTTCTGGCCAGTGGGAGGATAATGGGCTGCAAAAAGAGGAGAGGAGGCCCAGGCAACCCTGTTTACGACCCTGTTTCCCTGGAGAGAAGACAATGGACAGAGGTGGGGCCTGGGGCCGGGGGTATCAGATGCCCAGCTGGGAAGCAGGGGGGCTGGGGCTGGGGAGGGGGAGCAGGCAGAGCCCACCTGGATGCGGGGGAGACTGGGATGTGCTGGGCTGGGGGAGGCCAGGCCTGAGGCCCAGAGAGTGTCCTGTGCTGGGTTCAACTCTCAATAAACCCTCCTGTTTTATGCTGTCTGAGAGTCACTCCTGGTCTAGAGAACAGGGCGGGGGAGGGCATCGTCCCCTTTGGGGGGTGGAGGCCCCGGGGGTCCAGAGCGAGGGGACTCCCTGAGGGGGCCCACGGCAGAGACAGACATGCTAAGGCTCAGAGAGGTGTGGCTCCAGGAGGTGGGGGGGGCTTAACCCCGAGAGAGAGTGGACCCCCGAGAAGGGCTGTCGCACTGAAGGGGGTTCCCCCCACAGACCGCACGGGGCCACGAGTGGGCACGATCTGTGAGTCCGTGACAGCCCCTGCTTTCTCCTTAGCTCGGCCCCTCTCTGTCCGACCCAGGCAATTCCAGCTCACACAGACAGGGCCGGCTTTAGGCTGATTCCCCCGAATCGGGCCCCACGGTCTAAAGAAGAGTGGCTAACTCAGGGGCTTTATTAAGTTTTACGCACCCGGCGGCGCTCTGGGTTTTCGGCAGTGGGTCCTTCAGTGCCGCCGGGTGAGTCATCCCTGCCGGGGCCCCGTCGAATCGGGCCCCGCACTTCCTAAAGCCGGCCCTGCCCACGGAGGACGGGACCCCCCAGCCTCCTGTGACGAAGTGGGACTGTTCTTAATGTTTTCTCTGAATACTGTGTGGGTGCCTCAGTTTCCCCTATGCAGTTCTTAAGTGTCTAGGTGGTGGGATAAGGGTGTATGGTTGCTGCAGAGCAAAGGGCCAGGGCACATAAATGCCCGACACTCTGTCTCCTGGCAACTGATGGCCTGGGCCCCTCCTCTGCAAGGTACCAACTGAAGGTGTTGGAGACAAAGAGGTCAGGTGACCTCCTGGCCCGGGAAAGAGACAAAGGCCAGAGGAGGAGGGGCTGGAGAGGGTTTCAGTTTGGAGCTGGCTGGGGACGGGGAGTGAGGGCAGACGGGGGTGTCGTGCTCGCTGGGCCCCAGAATGGACCCGGCAGAGGGGTCCCCTTCGCTGGACCTACAAGCTCTGTTTTAGACCATTTTCCTGTCATCTAATAAATCTCTGTTTTACTGGCTGGCTAAGAGTCACGTCTGACTGCGAAGTGGGGGTGCAGAACCCTTTGTCTTCCCCAGGACCCCGCCTGGGCGGACTCGCTGTGGGAAGCGCATGGAGGGGCATATGCTGAATGCTCCCAGGAGAGACCCAGGAGGTGAAGCCGTGTGAGCTTCTTGCCCTGAAGACGGTCTGCTCCGAGGGAGAGGAGGCTCCCCAAAGTCCTGACTGGCTTTGTGGGGAGCAGTCCCGGAGCATCGCCCGGGGACTCCGTGACAGCTCCTGACTCCCTGATTAGCCTGCCCGCCCTGGAGCATTGGCCTCTCCCCAATCTTTTAGTGCTGGGAGCAGCCAACCAAAACACCCCACTGGATGTTAGTGGGGGGCAACCGTCCCCTTACATGTTTACTTCAGACTATTTCTCCAGTTTGTTCAGATCATTTGGAATTTTAATCCTGTCCTCCAAAGCACTTGCAACCCCTCCCAGCTTGGTATAATCTGCAAACTTCATAAGTGTCCTCTCTGTGCCATTAGCTAAATCATTGATGAAGATATTGATCAGAACTGGACCCGAACTGATCCCTGCAGGACCCCACTCATTATGCCCTTCCAGCCTGACTGTGAACCACTGATAACGACTGTCACGGAGTGTGGGGGGACACAAGGCCCTGCACCCCCGGCTTCCTGCGATTCACCATGACTCTCAGCCAGCCAGTAAAGCAGAAGGTTTATTTAGACGACAGGAATACAGTCCAAGACAGGTCTTGCAGGCACAGACAACAGGATCCCCCCCCAGTTAGGTCCATCTTGGGCTCCCAGGGCGCCCCAGCCCCCTTGGGAGGTCAGAGCCCCGTCTGCCTCCCAGTCATATCACCAGCCAGCTCCTGAAAACTCTCCCTTCAGCGACCCCTCTGTCACGGAGTATGGGGGGACTCAGGGCCCTGCACCCCCGGCGTCCTGCGATTCACCATGACTCTCAGCCAGCCAGTAAAGCAGAAGGTTTATTTAGACGACGGGAATACAGTCCGAGACAGGTCTTGCAGGCACAGACAACAGGATACCCCTCAGTTAGGTCCATCTTGGGGTCCTTGGGCACCCCAGCCCCCCTCCAGAGGTCAGAGCCCCCCCTGCCTCCAGCCACCTCACCAGCCAGCTTCCCCGAGTCTCCCTTCAGCGACCCCTCCCACAGCCTTTGTTCAGTTTCCCGGGCAAAGGTGTCACCTCGCCCCAGCCCCCTCCTGGGTTCTCATGTTACAGGCTCAGGTATTTCCCTTCAGTCATTCTCCCATCCCCCAATGGAGACCATCCTAGCCACACTCCCCTGTCAGCACTTACAGATCACAGTAAGAACAGTCCCAGTTCGTCACATCTCCCCCCTTCGAGACCGAACTGAGCGGGGTCACTTTAGCCAGTGACCCGGGGAAGTTCGAACCTACCCCCGTTCCCATGGATGCCCCAGCATCCCTCCCATTCCTGGGTGAGAATTACACCAGGCCCCTCCAGTTTCACTCCCCCCCTTAGGTCGGGGGTGCTCGAGGGCATTTGCAGCTCGCATGTGGGAAGGGTTATGCGGCCTGTGCCCTTTTCCCACCCCAATACCCCTGGGGTTCCAACTGGGCTGCGGTCTTCTCCCAGCGCTCCCGTCTGGAGGTCTGT
Organism: Emys orbicularis; assembly: GCF_028017835.1. Taxonomy (NCBI): domain Eukaryota; kingdom Metazoa; phylum Chordata; order Testudines; family Emydidae; genus Emys; species Emys orbicularis. The sequence goes on along the minus strand of NC_088693.1, from coordinate 760,574 downwards.
GCTTCGGGCTCTCTTGGTTCAGAGCCCCCCTTTTAACCTTGGCCACCCTCTGGAAAGGCTCCTCTATGCTGGGCAAGGGTCCTAAAGCCGTTTTCCCCTTGTCCCGGGCCTTCCTTCCCCTCTGACAGGGGTCACAGGATCGGCAGTACTGCCGGACAGTAACAAAGACCCCAGGCCAGTAAAAGCTCCGTAGCAGCCTCTGCTGGGTACGCCAGGTTCCCTGGTGCCCTGAGAGGGGGGTGTCATGGGCCCGGTACAGCAGCTGGCGGCGATACTTCTGGGGTACCACCAGCTGCCTCCTGAACCCCCCTGACTCCATTTTCCCTGGGGGAGCCCATTCTCGGTACAGGAACCCCTTCTCCCACAGGAACCTTTTCCGGCCACCTCTCCCCATGGCCTGTACCGCACCGAGGTCGGCCAGGTCCCTTATCTTCCGTAAGGAGGGGTCTTTCTGCACCTCGGCCTGGAACTCAGCAGCTGGGACAGGGATGGCCACCTGCTCTCTCTTGCCGGCTGGGTCTGAGGCCGCAGCCTCCCTGAGCCGTGTCCCTGGGCGTTCCCTCCCCACCAGGTTAGGGTCCTGCACCTCGGGCAAGGCACCCTCCCCAAGGCCAGGGCGCAGTGCCCCTCGCCGGCTCTGACGGCGGGTCACGACCAGTGCACTTGGTGGGTTGCTTGACCAGTCCTCCAGGTCCCCCCCCATCAACACCTCAGTGGGCAAATGCGGGTGCACCCCCACATCCTTGGGGCCCTCCTTGGCCCCCCACTTCAGGTGTACCCTCGCCACGGGCACTTTGACTGGTGTCCCGCCCACCCCCGTCAGGGTCAGGTAGGTGTTGGGCACCACCTGCTCTGGGGGCACCACCTCGGGCCGGGCCAGCGTCACCTCTGCGCCCGTATCCCAGTATCCATCGACCTTCCTCCCATCCACCTCCAGGGGAACGAGGTACTCTTTCCGGAGGGACCGCCCCGCGCCCACCGTATAAACCAAAAACCCTGAGTCTGGAGCATCCCGCCCCGCAGAGGAGCAGGCCTGGAGCTCTCCTCCCTCCTTAGCAGGTGGTACTCTGCCAGCCCCCCTTCCCTGGGAGTGCTGCCTCTCGCCCGGCTGGGTCTCTACCCAGTCAACCCTCTGTGGGTTTGGTCTGCTCAGTCTGTCCCTGAGCCTGGGGCACTGGGCCCGTATGTGACCTCTTCGGTCACAGTGATAGCAGACCATGTCCCAGGGGTCCCCTCGAGTGGGTTGGATGGACCTGACGCTGGATCTTCCCCTTTGGTGGGGTTTCTCCGCATTTTCCCGCTGGGATGGCCCATGGTGACTCTCGCTCTGCGTTGAGGTGGGACTGTTCCTTTGGGACTCCTCCCTGCCAGCCCCTGACCGGCTCTTTACAAACTCATCGGCCAGCCGGCCTGCATGTCGCGGGTTCTCTGGCTTTTTGTCCACCAACCACAGCCTCAGGTTGGATGGGCACCGCTCATACAGTTGCTCTAGTACCAGCAGTTTAACCAGGTCCTCCTTTGTCTGGGCCCCAGCAGCCCACTTGCTGGCGTATCCTTCCATGCGGACGGCTAGTTGCAGATATGAGATCTCCGGGGTTTTATCCTGACTCCGGAACCTTTCCCGGTACATCTCAGAAGTCAGCCCAAACTCACGTAGCAGGGCCTTTTTGAATAGTTCATAGTCCCCTTTTTCCGCCTCTTCCAGTTGGCGGTACAAGGCCAAGGCTTTGGGGTCCAGTAAGGGGGTGAGAACCCGGAGTTTGTCTGCAGGAGGAACCTGGTGCAGCTCGCAGGCCGTCTCAAAGGCATCCAGGAAGTCATCCATGTCCTCCCCCTCCTTACGTGGGGCCATGATGCACTTATCAAAGCTTCGTGCAGTCCTGGGTCCCCCCTCACTCACCGCAGCCGGGGGCTCGCGGCCCTTCAGCCTCGCCAGTTCCAGTTCATGATGCCTTTGTCTCTCATTCTCCTCCCGTTCATGCTGCCTCAGTTTCTCTTTCTCCTCCCGTTCATGCTGTCTCTGGTGTTCACGATCCTCCAGCTCTCTCAGTTTTAGCTTTATCTCCCATTCCAGCCCATTCCACTCCACGGATGCTGCGCGTGGCCGGGAGGATCCCCTGCTGGCCGGGGGGGTCACAGCACCCTCGGTATTTGCTGGGCTCCTCCCCACCCTTCCCCTAGGCATAGGCAGGAGGGGTCTCTGGAAGCCCTCAGCAGCCGGCTGACCACTCCCAGATGGGACAGACACTGGGGCCTGCGCTGCATCTGCCAGGCTGCTTCCCTCAGAGACAGGGATCAGTTCATTCGCGCGATCTCCCTTCTCCAGCTGGGCAATGAGCTGTTCTTTGGTGAGCTTCCCAGTGCGCAGCCCCCTCTGCTTGCACAGCTCCACCAGGTCGCTCTTAAGCCGCTTGGCATACATCTTCCTGCTGGCCACTCACAGGCCTGGGTGCTCACCGCTCCCCACAGTCTCCAGGGAGACCCCTAGTGTGCCAGCCCTTCTCGAGGTCACCACCTCTCTGCCAGGGTCGAGCTGCAGACTCCTCCGCCCCTGGGACCACTCGCTGCGATCCCCCGGGGGACCCTGTTACTGCAAAAGTCCTTCTCGCTGGTCACACGCTCCCAGGGGTGATAACCGTCTCTCTCTGACTCCTCAGCACGCCTGGTCCCCGTCAATCCCCCTTCGTTTTACTGCTCCCCAGTCACTTACTGCAGGAAGCGCCGTCCACGGGGTGCAGTAGATCCCACCGCTGCCACCAGTTGTCACGGAGTATGGGGGGACTCAGGGCCCTGCACCCCCGGCGTCCTGCGATTCACCATGACTCTCAGCCAGCCAGTAAAGCAGAAGGTTTATTTAGACGACGGGAATACAGTCCGAGACAGGTCTTGCAGGCACAGACAACAGGATACCCCTCAGTTAGGTCCATCTTGGGGTCCTTGGGCACCCTAGCCCCCCTGGGAGGTCAGAGCCCCGTCTGCCTCCCAGCCATGGTCACTAGCCAGCTCCTCAGACTCTGCCTTCAGCCACCCCTCCCACAGCCTTTGTTCAGTTTCCCGGGCAAAGGTGTCACCTCGCCCCAGCCCCCTCCTGGGTTCTCAGGTTACAGGCTCAGGTATTTCCCTTCAGTCATTCTCCCATCCCCCAATGGAGACCATCCTAGCCACACTCCCCTGTCAGCACTTACAGATCACAGTAAGAACAGTCCCAGTTCGTCACACCCTCCCACAGCCTTTGTTCAGTTTCCCGGGCAAAGGTGTCACCTGGCCTCTAACCCCTTCCTGGGTTCTCATGTTACATGCTCAGGTATTCTCCCTGATGGCCAGTCTCCCATCCCCAAATGCAGACTATCCTAGCCACACTCCCCTGTCAGCATTCAAAGACTACAGTAAGAACAGTTCCAGTTCGTCACAATGACTCTCTGGCCAATCATAACTGACCCTAGTGCTGCGCTGACCCACATCCAGGACTGGCAGTGACCTGGAGCTCCCAGAGCAATTCTAGCAGGTGAGGAGGGGTCCCCTGTCACGGACTCACAAGACTCGTGCTCTCTCTCAGCCCCGTGCGGTCCGTGGGGGGTGCCTCTTTCAGTGTGACAGCCCTTCTCGGGGGTCCACTCTCCCTCGGGGTCAGGCCCCCCCACCTCCTGGAGCCGCACCTCTCTGAACCTTAGCACGTCTGTCTCTGCTGTGGGCCCCCTCAGGGAGTCCCCTCACTCTGGAGAGAGCAAAGCCCCCCCCCCCCCCGATGTCTAACCTGCCGTGACTCTCAGCCAGTGGAAAACAGGAGCATCTGACTCCAGCACAGGAAACTCTCCAGGCCTCAGGTCTGGCCAGTCTCAGCCCAGCACATCTAGGTCTGTCCTGCATCCAGGGGGGCTCTGGCAGCTCCCTCCCCAGTCCAGCCGCCCCCTCCTTGCAGCCCATCATCCGATATCATCTCCCCCTACAGCTCCTCCCGTCCTTTGTCTGCAGTCCCAGGTAAACAGGTCACCTGGGCCTCCTCTCTCCCGTCCTTCGTTCCCCTCTGGCTGGTCAGGTCACGGGGTCCTCTCTCCTCAGCCCATGGCCCCCTCTACCTCCAGGCCGTTGTCCGGGGTCCCGACTGCTAGGCGAGGTCATACCTGGCCTCTGCAACAACAAACCCCCCGTCACCCCCTCGCTACACATGCAGCACACAGGGAAACTGAGTCCCGCACACTTTGCATCTAACCCTTGAAAAAACAAGAGAATTCCCCACTTCGTTACATCCCCCCGCAGGCCCAGGGACCCACCTTCCCCTCTGGGGCACCACGTGGGGCAGAGGGAGAGACAGAGACAGCAGGGCCAGGCTGGGCACCACCCCCCCCCCGCAGCTCCCCTGGCCCCCCTCCCTGGGCAGCTGGTCAAGTGCCAGGAGAGCCAATGGGAGGGGGTAGAAACCCCACACGGGTAGACAAGGAGCTAATTGGAGCCTGATTGCTCAAGTAGCCTCTTTGCTGCACCTGGGGGCAGACTCCAGGGGACAGGGCGGGTCCCACTAGGCCACGCCCAGCCATGAGGGGGGGGCAGGTCCCACTAGGCCACGCCCAGCTGTGAGGGGGCGGGGCAGGTCCCACTAGGCCACGCCCAGCCGTGAGGGGGCGGGACAGGTCCCACTAGGCTGTGCCCAACCACAAGGGGGAGGGGTAGGTCCCGCTAGGCCACGCCCAGCCGTGAGGGGGCGGGGCAGGTCCCGCTAGGCTGCGCCCAACCACGAGGGGGCAGGGCAGGTCCCACTAGGCCACGCCCAGCCATGAGGGGGAGGGGCAGGTCCCACTAGGCCACGCCCAACCTTGAGGGGGCGGGGCAGGTCTCACTAGGCTGTGCCCAACCACGAGGGGGAGGGGCAGGTCCCGCTAGGCCACGCCCAGCCGTGAGGGGGCGGGGCAGGTCCCGCTAGGCTGCGCCCAACCACGAGGGGGAGGGGCAGGTCCCGCTTGGCCACGCCCAGCCGTGAGGGGGCGGGACAGGCCCCACTAGGCCACACCCAGCCGCGAGGGGATGTGCTGGCTGGGGGTCACTTCTACGCCCGGATCCACTAGCTGGAGCGAGGCCAACGCAGGCTGGATCTAAGGCCGGGAGGGCGATGGGCCGCGGGCACTGCTCTCTGTCACCGGGCAGCGTTTGTCTCAGCTCTGGGAACACGGGCTGGGCAAGATTTCCAAAGGGGGCCGCGAATAAGACAGGCTGGAAAGCCCTGGCCTGGACGGCCCCGGCCGGCTCCCGTTGGAGGGCTGGGCTAGGGTGTGTAACCCACACGTTGGGAGGCGAGGGGCTAATGGGAGCCTGAGAGTTCGATTAGTGGAGCGGGGGCGGGAGCGACGGGCTCCTCCTGGCCTGGGGACCCCCCCAGCCTCTCTTGGGCCCAGCCCGTCACTCCAACAGGACACAAGGCTCTGCCCCACGGGGGTCACGGGCTGCAGAGCCCGGCTGGGGGTAGCCCTGCTCCCCTCTGCCCCATCCCCCAGCCAGGGCTCCAGGCAGGGGCTCCCCAGGGACCTCGGGGGCTGTTGGGTCTGTCTGAGCCTGGCCTTGGGGGGCCAGGCGCGCTCCTCGGGGGGCTGGCAGGGGAGCAAACTGCCCCCGCAGCCCCGAGGTTTGCCCCAGGCAGCGGCCCCTCCCCTATCAGACACCCCTGCTGCTCCGTGCTGGCAGGAGACTGGGGCTCCCCCCCGAGCTGCTGGCATGAAACGAGGATCAATGAGGCCTCCGGCTCGTGGCCCCCCCGCCGTCCCCGGGGACGCTCTGCCTGTGCTCTCCTCGGCTGTGGGACCTGCGGCTCGCTCGGCTCTTCCGGGATGTGTGGAGCGCTAAGTATCTCTGCGGTCTCAGCACTTAGCCTGTTTACCGTCTGCGGGCCCCCAGGGGCCGGGGGGGTGGGGTCTGCTAACCATGCCCTGGGCCGGCTCGAGCTGCGCCGTGCAGAGGGGCAGAGACAAGGATCCTGCGGCTCACCCAGCCCCAGCTGCGCTCGCTGCCCTTCGCCCAGCCCCGGCGCTGCCCCGGCCGTGCCCTGCGCCTCGCCCGGGAGCGTCGGCTCAGCTGCCTGCCGGCGCCATGTGGGCAGAGGGGCCCTGCGCGATGCCCTCTCAGCACCAGGACGGCCCCAGGCTGGTCGCAGCCCATCACCTGGAGAGCTGCCAGGCCATGCACCCACCGTGCGGCTCCTACCATGTGGAGCTGGCCGCCCCGCCGCCCCCAGCCCCCCAGCCGTGCGCCCCCGGCCTGGAGGAGTTCGCCAGCCGCTCCACGCTCCACGGCATCCACCACATCTTCGCCCACGGGCCCTACACGGGCCGGCACCTGCTGTGGACGCTGGCCTTCCTGGGCTCGCTGGGCCTGCTGCTGCACGTCTACGCCGAGCGCGTCGCCTACTACATCCAGTACCCGCACAACACGCAGCTGGAGGAGGAGACGACGCCCCACGCCTCCTTCCCGGCCGTCACCCTCTGCAACCTCAACCGCGCCCGCTTCTCCCAGCTCACCGGCCACGACCTGTACTGGGCAGGCGAGCTTCTGGGGCTGCTGGACAGCGCCCACCAGCCGCTGGCGCCCGAGGCCCTGGAGACGCTGGCCGGGAAGCTGGCCCTGAGCCCCGAGGAGCAGCGCCAGCCCTTCGACCTGCTGGAGCTCTACAGGCGCGCGGGCCACCAGCTCGACCTGGGCCACATGCTGCTCAGCTGCTGGTTCGTGAACAAGACGTGCAACGCCAGCGACTTCCAAACCGTGAGTGCCCGGCCCCCATTCCGGCCAGGGCTGGCGGGGCCCCAGGGGAGCGGCTGGCGGGGCTGGGGGGCACGGATGACAGCTGAGCTGGGGTCTGAGGCTGAACGGCTCCTAGCAGCAGCGGGGGGGGGGGGGGCGGCATGGCAGTGTCTGCGAGGAGCTGAGTCGGGAGTAGGCTGAGAGTTCGAGCAACGCTGCGGAGCCCCCGAGGGGCAGGTGGTGCTGCGGGGGAGGGGCAGGTGTTGCCGTGGGGGAGGGGCAGGCGGCACTGTCGGGGCCCCAGGGGAGGGGCAAGCGGTGCTGGGAGGGAGGGGCAGGCAGTACTGGGGGGGCAGGAGGTGCTGTGGGGGAGGGGCAGGCAGCACTGTTGGGGCCCCAGGGGAGGGGCAGGCAGTGCAGGGGGACAGGTGGTGCTGGGGGGGGAGGAGCAGGTGGCACTGTTTGGCCCCCAGGGGAGGGGCAGGCGGTGCTGGGGGGAGCAGGCAGTGTTGTGGGGGAGGGGCAGGCGGCACTGTTGGGCTCCCAGGGGAGGGGCAGGCGGTGCTGGGGTGGAGGGGCAGGTGGTGCTGGGGGGGCAGGCGGTGTTGTGGGGGAGGGGCAGGCGGCACTGTTGGGCCCCCAGGGGAGGGGTAGGCGGTGCTGGGGGGGCAGGCGGTGTTGTGGGGGAGGGGCAGGTGGCACTGGCGGGCCCCCAGGGGAGGGGCAGGTGGTGCTGGGGGGGCAGGCGGTGTTGTGGGGGAGGGACAGGCGGCACTGTTGGGCCCCCAGGGGAGGGGTAGGCGGTGCTGGGGGGGAGGGGCAGGTGGTGCTGGGGGGGCAGGCGGTGTTGTGGGGGAGGGGCAGGCGGCACTGTTGGGCCCCCAGGGGAGGGGCAGGCGGTGCTGGGGGGGAGGGGCAGGCAGTGTTGTGGGGGAGGGGCAGGCGGCACTGTTGGGCTCCCAGGGGAGGGGCAGGCGGTGCTGGGGTGGAGGGGCAGGTGGTGCTGGGGGGGCAGGCGGTGTTGTGGGGGAGGGGCAGGCAGCACTGTTGGGCCCCCAGGGGAGGGGTAGGTGGTGCTGGAGGGGAGGGGCAGGTGGCACTGTTGGGCCCCCAGGGGAGGGGCAGGCGGTGCTGGGGGGGAGGAGCAGGTGGTGCTGGGGGGGCAGGCAGTGTTGTGGGGGAGGGGCAGGCGGCACTGTTGGGCCCCCAGGGGAGGGGCAGGCGGTGCTGGGGGGGAGGGGCAGGCGGTGTTGTGGGGGAGGGGCAGGTGGCACTGTCGGGCCCCCAGGGGAGGGGCTGGCTGGGACGTGTCCGGGGTAGCAGAAGAAGGGGGATGTGGGAAGGGGCAGAGACAAAGGGGGGCCCCCCTATGACTGGGATCGAGGAGCAGGGCCTGAGCAGGGGGCAGCACTTTGTACCAAGGCCTGGCAGGGCCGCTCTGCCAGGACGGCGCGTGGGTGAGGAGCGATTTGGGCTGGAGCGCGAGCTTGGGGGGCGTGGGACTGAGTCTGTCTGTGCCCAGCGCCCCCGGCTGGAGGGCAGGACCTGCGCTGTGGGGCCGAGCTAGGGGGCTGGGGCTGGTGGGGGCGAGGGCCTGCTGGGGCAGCGGGCGCAGGAGTGAGGAGCTAGGACCCCAGTACTGCCCCCCCCCCCCCCCCGTCCTAGGGGCTTCCCCCCCCACGTTCCTTTGTCCATCAGTGCCTCCCTCCCCCACTCCGTGCTCCCAGCTCCCCTCGCCCCGGCCAGCTGGGATTTTCGGGCCAGTCCCCCCTGTGCTGACCCAGGGGTGGTCCCCTCGTTCCCCCCCGTGGAGCCCCTGACCCCCCCCAGCCAGAACTCCTGGGTCCATCCCCAGCTGTGGGAGGAGCAGCTCCCTTCCCGTGGGGCAGGGCTCGCGCTGGCTGCGCTTGGAGCTGGAGATGGGCGCTGAGGATCGTTAGCCCCCCCGCTCTGCCAGGCCTCCCGTGCCCCCCGGGCGCGCCCTGCCCATGGCCTGGCCGGCAGTGCCGGGCCTGGCGCCGAGGGGCTCCCGTGGCTAAGCTGCCCGGCGCGCGGCGCATCGGGAGCTGCGTGCGAGACGGCCCCTAATTCAGTGTGACGGCTCCGCTCAGTGCGATAATGAGAACAAAGTGAGGCTGCCGCGCGCTCTGTGCTGCCAGGTGTCAGGCTGCTGGCGCCGAGCCCAGCCGAGCGGGAGGAGACGGCGCCGGGGGAGGGGAATGTCACGGAGTTTGGGGGAGTCAAGGCCCTGCACCCCCCTCTTCCTGCGATTCACCGGGACTCTCAGCCAGCCAGTAACACAGAAGGTTTATTTAGGCGACAGGACCACAGTCCAAGACATGTCTTGCCGGTACCGACAACAGGACCCCCTAGGTCAGGTCCATCTTGGGGGGCCAGGAGAGGCCAGGAGGTCTGTCTGGGCTCCCCTCCATTTCCCCAGCCAGCTCCAAACTGAAACTCCCTCCAGCCTCTCCCCCAGCTTCCCCCCGGCTCCTCCTCCAGCCTTTGTCCAGTTTCCCGGGCAGAGGTGTCACCTGGCCCCACCCCCCTCCTGGGTTCTCATGTTACCTACTCAGGTATCTTCCCTCAAGGCCAGTCTCCCATCCCCAATGCAGCCAGTCCCAGCCAAACTCCCCTGCAACCTGCCCAGGTCCATACTCCCCCCTCAGCATTCAAAGACCCCACTAAGAACAGTCCCACTTCGCCACAGGGAGGCAGCGCTGCGTCCCGCACCCGGCTCTGGCTGCTGTGCTGCGAGTCCCCATCCGACCCACGCGCTGGGGGGCAGGAGGGGGCCGTGGGCCTGGCAGCGAAGGCTGCAGGATAGGGCCCCCTCTGCCCCCCTGCTGAGCGAGGAGCTGCCATTCCTGGGCAGGACCGGGCTGGAGAGCTCGGTGCTGCACTGGTGGGCGTTGGGTTCTGGGCATGGGGGGCCGGCAGTGTGGGGCTGGCATGTCCCCCCCGCCCAGGCTGAGCACAGGCCGGCTACTCCCCCCCTAGCATTGGGGCTGCAAGGGGGAGCTGGCTTCCTTCTGCCTGTGCCCTGCATGGGGGTGAGCCCCGGTCCAGTGGGCCCTGGGCCAGAGCCCGGGGTGCAGGGCAGGCTGGGGGAGGTGCATCCCGGGGCTGCCCCCTGTGCCCGCACCCCACACTCCCCGGCCTGCCCTGCCCAGAGCACCTGTGAGTCATGGCAGTCGGGGACCCCTCAGCCCACTCTCCCCCCGCCAGGATGGTGCAGTGCAGGCTAGGGGGCTCGTGCTCCTGGGGGCGAAGGCACGTGCTGCCAGGCTCACGGCTCAGGCCTGCGCTGGGTCTGGGCCGTTTGGCCGTGGGAAGGACCAGAACGAGGCCCTGGCGCTGCGGAGCGGGGCCTGCCCCGGGCACCGTGCCCAGCAGATGGCTGAGGAATACCAGCCTCATCGCTCCCGCTGCCACTCGCGTCCTGGCTGCGGCGCCGGCCCCTCCTCCTCGTTTGCCAGCCATTCTCTCCCGCCTGCCAGGTGCGGCCGGTGTGGCCGCCTGCCAGCCAGCGTGGGGGGGCGGGGATCCTGGCAGTGCCCCCGAGCGGCGGTGACGGGGAAGGAGCAGCTGTGCCCGGCTCAGCTTGCCGCCCCCGCCTGGGCATGCTGGCACCCAGTCCTCACGGATCATTCACGGCAGCCCTCTGTGCGCTTCAGGGAACCATTTGCCCCTCCTCATGTGGGCAGGTGTCCCGGACCCCCAGGAGCGGGCCACAGCTCCGTGGATATGGGGCCCAGCCCCAGGCACCTGGGAGCAGAGAGCAGCAGCCCTTCCTACCCCAGGTAACCCTGCAGCGCATGGGGGAAACTGAGGCACACCCCGGCATCACACAGCTATTACAGACAATTCCCCTGTGAGTGTCCTTGGTTTGCCCGGTGCCGGCAGGTGGACTGGGAGGGAGGCAGTGGCCCTGGCAGAGCACTGGGCACTACATGTGCCCGCTGCCCCCTGGCAGCTGCCCTTGGCGGGGCCCCGAGCTCTGGGATGGAGCTGGCTTCTGCCCAGCCCCATGTTCTCCTGCACACCGGAGCCAGCCGTGCCGTTAGGGAGAGGACCCCACGCCCTCCCTGCCAGGCCTGGTGCCAACGCGGTGCCTGGGCAGATAATGGCTGGACTGGGTGGGGAAAAAAAAAAAAAAAAAAAAAAAAAAAAAGCTCCACATGGCATCAGCGTGTCTAATCGTCTGTTTCTGAGCCAGCCTCGGGCCTGGCTGCGGCGGGAGCTGTGGGTGCTTGGAGCCGTCGGGTCACAGAGTCCCCGGGCGATGCTCTGGGACTGCTACCTACGAAGCCAGGCAGGACTCTGGGGAAGTCTCCTCTCTGTGAGCAGACTGTCTACAGGGCAAGGAGCTCACACGGCTTCCCCTTACTGGGTCTGACCTCGGAGCATTCAGCATATGCCCCTCCGTGCGCTTCCCACAGCGAGTCCGCCCAGGCCGGGTCCTGGGGAAGCCAGAGGGTCCTGCACCCCCGCTTCGCAGTCAGGGGTGACTCTCAGCCTGCCGGGAACACAGAAGGTTTATTAGACGACAGGAACACGGCGTAGGGCAGAGATGGTTAGCGCAGAAATCAGTGACTTTCAGGTGTCCATCCTAGAGGGAGGGGAGCCCAGAGCCAGGGCTGGTTCCCCCCCCCCCCCCCCCCCGCGCCCCAAGCCAGCCGAGACCGACTCCTTCCAGCTGCCTGGCGTCTGCCCGGCCCCTTGCTCCTCCTCCGGCCTTTGTCCCGCTTCCTGGGCCAGAGTTACCTGGTCGCATCCCCCTCCTGGGTCTCAGGTTACAAAGGTGCACCTATAGCATCCCTGCAGACAGCTGGAGCGACCCCCATAAAGGTCACACGCTTGTTCCCACCTCCTAGACACTGGTGCAATACACAGGGAAACTGAGGCACACACAGCATTCATGCATATCAGTAAGACTCACATACAACACAAGGGAAAATCCCCACCTCGTCACACATGGGGCTGGCGGGGGTTGAGGGGGTTCATGTGTGTGCGTGCGGGGGGGGGGGGGGGTTTGCAGCATCTCCGTGAGGCCGCATCCCCCGGAGCTCTAACACCATGTGGGGGGAGGGGCCCTCGGCCATGAACCCAAACCCCACAGAGCCGCTTCCCCCGAACCCGCTGGGGCCAGGCCAGACCAGGAGCCCCTCAAATGGGGGTTGGCAACACCCCCCCCACACACACACCAGGACCCAGGGGCAGCGCAGCACTTGGCCTCTGCAGACACAGACAGTGGGGGCTTGTCCCTGGGCCCCCCGGCTTTGCAGGGCTTCCCCCCACCCTTACTCCCCTCTGCCCCATGTCCCCCCCATGTCCCCCGCTGCCCCGTGGCCCTGGACCCCACATTCCCCCCTGCCCCATGCCATGCTCCCCCCAATATCCTCCATGCCTGCCTTGCTGGCACCCCCCAGCTTTGGGTCCCCCCCGGCCACGCTCCGCGGTGACCTTCACTCTGACTTTGCTGCCTCGCACAGTTGTGGGCTTTTTTTCCTTTCTATTAATAGTTTTACCCCCTTAAATTATTGATCCGTATTTACAGCCCGAGCGAGCAGCTGAACAGCAGCTGGGAATAAATCTCAGCTTCGGGACAGGAACCACTTGGGGCCGGGCTGGCAGGGGCTGCGGGTCGGGTGTGAGGGGCCCTGGCAGAGCTGGGGGAGCCCAGGGCTGGGCTAGCAGGGGGCTGTGGGTCGGGAGTGAGGGGCACCGGCAGAGCTGTGGGGTGCCCAGGGCTGGGCTAGCAGGGGGCTGCGGGTCGGGTGTGAGGGGCCCTGGCAGAGCTGGGGGGAGCCTAGGGCCGGGCTGGCAGGGGCTGCGGGTCGGGAGTGAGGGGCCCTGGCAGAGCTGCGGGGGGAGCCCAGGGCTGGGCTAGCAGGGGCTGTGGGTCGGGAGTGAGGGGCACCGGCAGAGCTGTGGGGGGCAGGGTTGGGCTGGCAGGGGCTGCGGGTCGGGAGTGAGGGGCACCGGCAGAGCTGGGGGGGGAGCCCAGGGCTGGGCTAGCAGGGGCTGCGGATCGGGAGTGAGGGGCCCTGGCAGAGCTGGGGGGGCAGGGCTGGGCTAGCAGGGGCTGCGGGTCGGGAGTGAGGGGCCCTGGCAGAGCTGGGGGGGCAGGGCCGGGCTGGCAGGGGCTGCGGGTCGGGAGTGAGGGGCTCTGGCAGAGCTGGGGGGGAGCCCAGGGCTGGGCTAGCAGGGGCTGTGGGTCGGGTGTGAGGGGCCCTGGCAGAGCTGGGGGGGCAGGGCTGGGCTGGCAGGGGCTGCGGGTCGGGAGTGAGGGGCCCTGGCAGACCTGGGGGGCAGGGCTGGGCTAGCAGGGGCTGCGGGTTGGGAGTGAGGGGCCCTGGCAGAGCTGGGGGGGCAGGGCTGGGCTGGCAGGGGCTGCGGGTCGGGAGTGAGGGGCTCTGGCAGAGCTGGGGGGGCAGGGCCGGGCTGGCAGGGGCTGTGGGTCGGGAGTGAGGGGCCCTGGCAGAGCTGGGGGGGCAGGGCTGGGCTGGCAGGGGCTGCGGGTCGGGAGTGAGGGGCTCTGGCAGAGCTGGGGGGGAGCCCAGGGCCGGGCTAGCAGGGGCTGTGGGTCGGGAGTGAGGGGCCCTGGCAGAGCTGGGGGGGCAGGGCTGGGCTAGCAGGGGCTGCGGGTCGGGAGTGAGGGGCTCTGGCAGAGCTGTGGGGGAGCCCAGGGCCGGGCTGGCAGGGGCTGCGGGTCGGGAGTGAGGGGCCCTGGCAGAGCTGGGGGGCAGGCTGCCCAACACACCTGCACTGGCAGTGTTCCCCCTGGTGCTCAGTTTCCCAAACCCCAAATCCAGGCGTTTCCTGCCCCCTGGGGTGTGTGCCCAGCCCCACGCGGCGCAGGGAGCCGGGCACCGGAGCGGCGAGCCCTGCTATCTCTGCGGCTCAGGCTGGCTCCAGCCCCGGTGGGAACGTGTGTGCGGCGGGGGGTGAATTAGTCACACTCGCTCGGAGCCGCGGGACGTGGAGAACGCAGGAAGTGAAGGAATCGGTGGCGCGCAGGGAGCGGCTGGGAGGGCTCTGGGGGAGCTGGGGCTGGGTTGGCAGGTGTCAGGGGCTCCCAGGCCTGTGCTCTCTGCCCCGTATGGCCCTGGGGGGACCCCTCAGTGCGACAGCCCTTCTCGGGGGTCCAACCCCCGCACCTCTCTGAGCCTCCAGCGCCTGTCTATGCCGTGGGCCCCCTCAGGGAGACCCCTCGCTCTGGGCCCCCAGGGAGCAATGTACCCCCCCCCCCCGATCTCTAGCCTGCTGTGACTCTCAGCCAGTGTAAAACAGGAGGGTTTATCGTATGTCTGAACCCAGCAGAGGCACTTCTCAGGGCCTCGGGCCTGGCCAGTCTCAGCAACATCCATCAGGGTCCGTCCCCGTCCCCGTGGGCTCCGGCTGCTCCTTGTCCCAGTCCAGCAGCCCTCTCCTTCCAGCCGAGCCCCCTGTATCCCCTCCCCCAACAGCTCCCCTCTGTCCTGTGTCCTTGGTCCCAGGCAAACAGGCCACCTGGGCCCCTCTCTCCCGGCCTTTGTCCCCCCCGGCTGGTCAGGTCACCGGGGTCCTCTCTCCTCAGAACCGGCTGGCTCCGGCCGTCAGCCCTCGGTCCCCAGCTCAGGTCAGGGCGATGGCAGCGAGCCCCAGCGTGGGCAGCGGGGTGAGGGTCGGTGACGGGCAGGGGCTGCCCTGCTCTCGCTGGGGGGGGGGGGGGGGGGCTGTCCCGCGCTGGCTACTCCACGGGCTGCCCACCCCTGGCTGGGCCGCAGTCCTGGGCAGAGAGAAGCTCTGGGGGCTCAGGCCGGGTACGGAGCCGGGCACTGCCTGGCAGCAGCTGACCCCAGCACCCAGCAGCCTGGAGAACATGGGGCAGGATGCTCCAGCGTCCGGGGCAGCGCCCGGAGGGTCCCTGTGGCAGGGCCGGTGAGGGCAGCGGGGGGCTGCAGGGGGGAGGTGCGGGGTCCCCATCCAGGCAGGCTGGGTCGGTGCTGGGCTCTGCGGGGTGGGGTGGGGCTGGCGCTGGGCCCAAAGCGGCACTGTCTGCGCCCTGCCCTGGGCCCTGCTCCCCCAGCCCGGCAGGGCGAGGACGCGGCTGGCAGGAAGTCCCGTGCCTGGCGCCGCCCAGCTGCCTCTCCTCCTCCCTCCCACGCCAGGAGGCTGCTCAGCTCCCGGGGCTGCAGCTGGCTTTTCCGCGGGGTCCCCCCCGTGTGGCGCGTGGCTGGTCTGGGGGACTCCCTGCCACGGGGGCCGGGGTCTCAGGCCTGCCAGCATCAGCCCCTCCCGCTGCTGCTAGGAGCGGTGCCGGGGGGGCCTGAGCAGTGGGGGGGCGGAGCGGTGCCGGGGGGGGGGGGGGGCTCAGCAATAGGGGGGCGGAGCGGTGCCGGGGGTGGGGCTGAGCAGTGGGGGGGCGGAGCGGTGCCGGGGGGGGGGGGCTGAGCAGTGGGGGGGCTGAGCACTGATGGGGCAGAGCAGTGCCGGGGGGGGCTGAGCAGTAGGGGGGCAGAGCGGTGCCGGGGGGGCCTGAGCAGTGGGGGGGCGGAGCGGTGCCGGGGGTGGGGCTGAGCAGTGAGGGGGGCTGAGCAGTGGGGGGGCGGAGCGGTGCCGGGGGGGGGGGGGGGGCTGAGCAGTGGGGGGGCTGAGCGGTGCCGGGGGTGGGGCTGAGCAGTGAGGGGGGCTGAGCAGGGGGGGGGCTGAGCAGTGGGGGGGCTGAGCACTGATGGGGCGGAGCACTGCTGGGGGGGGCTGAGCAGTAGGGGGGCAGAGCGGTGCCGGGGGGGGCTGAGCAGTGGGAGGGGCGGAGCGGGGGGGGGGGGGGGGGCTCTCGAGGCTGATTGCGATTCCGCCCGGCGGGGGGTGCGGAACCTGCTGCAATCGGGGTTTAATTATCTCCTGTGGAGCAGCAGGAATCCCGGGGGGGGGGGGGGGCTGGTTACCCCCAACAGGGGCCACGCGGGCGGGGGAGGCCTCGAGGACCTTCAGCTGCCTGAGCGAGCTGGGGGTGTCCTGCTGCTGCGCCCCCCCCTCCCCAGGAGCCTGGTGCCCTGTGCTGTGGCATTGCCCCATGTATCCCTTGCGGCACCCCCCAGCTATGATGCCCCAGAGACCCTCTGCCCCTCCCCCGCAGCGCCCCCCAGCTGTGACACCCCAAAGACCCCCTGCCCCTCCCCTGTGGCACCCCCCAGCTGTGACACCCCAGAGACCCCCCTGCCCCTCCCCCATGGCGCCCCCCAGCTATGACATCCCAGAGACCCCCTTCCCCTCCGCCACGTTGCCCCCCAGCTATGACGCCCCAGAGACCCTCTGCCCCTCCCCCACAGCGCCCCCTAGCTGTGACACCCCAAATACCCCCTACCCCTCCCCCGTGGCCCCCCCCAGCTGTGACACCCCAGAGACCCCCCCTGCCCCTCCCCCATGGCGCCCCCCAGCTATGACATCCCAGAGACCCCTTGCCCCTCCCCCGCAGCGCCGCCCAGCTGTGACACCCTGTACATATTGGGTTCCAGGAAGTGGGCGGGCGGAAGGACACCCCCCCCCCGCCCCCGCCTAAGGGGAGGACCCACAGGGCCTAAAACCGAAATGATTACGGGGGACAGGGACCGGTGACACCCTGTAGCAGGGTGGACGCCCGCTCCTGCCTGGGAGGGCTGGAAAGCTGCAGGGGTAAAAGCTGGGCTGATGGGGGAAGGGGCCGCAGCTGGGCCACACCCCAGTCAGGCCCCAGCTGGCCGGTATCAGAGGCTGGGAGCCAGGCACTCAGGGTCAGTCTCTCTCTGTTCAGGGAGCAGGGCCTGGCTGCAGGGAGCTGAGCAGGTACCTGGGTGGAGCAGGGCTGGGGGAAGGCAGAGGCGCTGGGGAGCTCCAGCCTGGAAAGCCCCAGGCCGGGTAAGGCCAAAGGGGCAATGGGGTTGCAGGGGGCAGCAGGTCCGGACCCCTTTGCCGAGTGGCTGATACTGCAGTCTGCCCCAGTGAACAGGGGCTAGATGGAGACTGGGCAGTAGCCAAGGCTGAGGCGAGGTGGGGACAGTGGGTGGGGGTTCCCCTGGGAGGGGAGACCCTGAAAGTGAGGGGTTCCTGCCAGGGGGCAGCACCCTAGACAACAAGGCACCAGGTCTGGGAGGGACACGGAGGCCAAGCAGCAGCAGGATACTGGCCTGCAGAGAGCAACACTAACAGATCCAGACTAACACGGCTACCCCCT